>NC_134487.1:151137967-151140467 GCF_040206685.1 Ascaphus truei
GATGACAAAGGCTACTGCTACCATCATAGGCAGAGAGCCAAGCGAATCAAAGAAAACAAGAACTGACTGGAAACTATGCTATGAGATGTCCCAGAAAGATGTGCAAAACTTCATCACAGAGTTAGGGGTTTCTCGGCAAGAGGCTAGCGCGCTTAAAGCAGAGCTGGAACTCTCACGCCATGAGGTCTACGCTCGCAGCACAGAGCTGTGTACATTGAAGGAAACCTATGAGAATACCCTGAGTAATTTAGAGACTGTAAAAAGAGAGAATGTAAGTCTGACACAGAAAAATTCAGACTTGACTGACCAGATCAGTGAAGGTGATAAGAAGCTTCACCAAGAAGAAAAAGTGGAGAAGCAATTGATCCAGGCAACACAAACTGCAGAGCTCCAAAAAATGGAGGCGCTGATGCAATCCCAGAGCATGCACCAGGAAGAGGTGAAGACCCTGAGGGAGGTCTGGCACGATCAGGTTGAAGAGCTGCAGAAGCAGATGGCTGAGCGCGAGATACAGTGCGCCAAGAGAGAGGAGGTGTCCGTCAGGTGGTCTGCCTGACATTGCGCTATGAAAGCGAGATGGCCGATATCTACAAGCAGCTGGACCACACGGCAAATGAGGGGGCCCGGCTGCAGCTGGAGCTGGACAAGACCCGGAATGAGCACCTGCAGCTGCAGGTCAAGAATAGAGAAAATGAAACAGAGTTAAACCTTGCTCTGAAACAGATGACGGACATGGAGTCGCAACTCGACTCCAAAGAAGTTGAATTAGCATCCGTACTGAGTGGAAAAAGAAATAAAGAAGGACAGCAACAAAGGTGCTACCAGGACATGGGAGAAGCGGCTAAAGTGGTTCAGTCGGGCTATCAATCCTACCTCCTAACCAAGCAAGCTGTACGTTCCTATACGTGTATCTTCAATGCTGTTGCAATATTACGATTTGCTATAAAGATGAAGTTGGAGAAAGAGATTCCAAGGCTAAAAGAGACACGGTCACAAATGGAGACCAGGGAAAGTAAAGTCAATGCCCTCACTGATGACAAAGAGGAAGGAGAAAGAATTGACTTTGATTGTGCTGCTGTTATTCCAGAAACAGATAGGCACCCTCCTGAGAATATACTCCCTGATCTGGGATTCAAAAGTCCAGATCCTCAATTTCATTTACGATGTCCAGAAGATTATCAAACTAGTGGACACACCCAGGCCAACACAGAAGATGTTTTAGCCAAGTGGGTGGCAGTTCCTGAAAGCACAAACTTGTTGACAGATCCTGATGACGTTGTTAATATGGACTACGTTTGTAAAGAAGCAACTAGGTCTCCAAAACCCAAAGGCCTGGTAATGGCCACAAAAGGGAAATCAAAGATTGAAAAGAAAAAGCAACGAAGGTCAACACTACGCGCCAGAATAGTTCCAGATCTCACCACTCTGGACCACACTGTGGAGCCAAGGAGAATCCGGTCCGAGGGTCTCATCAGAAGCTAAAGAAACAGTCCAGTCATTTGCAGGTTGCAGTGGGCTATGAAATAAAGTCAAAGGATGCAATAGACTGGAAGTCAAAAAAAAAATGTTTGGGGGAACTGACTGATTTTTTTTTATTTACACGTGTGGACTATGTCACGGACACTTAACTATGCAAATAAGCTATTGTAGTTAAGGTATATTAGGCCTCTAGAATAAGCATTTTGTCAATATTACAATGTTATATTGGTTCTCTGTATTGAAATTGTTGCTAAACTACAAATTAATATACAGGGTTGATGGCCCTTTTTGTTGGTAAATATATGAGGTTCATATTCTAGAGTAGAAAAGAAAAAACCCAGGGAGGTAAAATAAACTGTCTGGTTTTGTGAGAATATTTAGCATATCCTGGGTTATAAGAATGTGTGCTAGACATTTATTTTTCAAAATAGTTCCCTAATATAGAGCAACAAAATATGTTTGCCAAGTATAGTCTCTTATGACGAAAACTATTGTCCATAATTGCCGTGGAAAAAAAAAAAAAAAAGTTAATATTCGTGTTGTGAATGTTTAATATTGTACTGGGGAGTTAGCTTAAGTATTTCAGGTAGGATGCTCACCCCAGTGAGGTCCATGGCCGCTCACCCCAGTAGGTGTGAGCTGGGGAGGGGGATATGTGACATAGTCCAAAGATGTTAGGCAGCTTTCTGCCCCGTTTTAGGTCAGAAAGTGCAGAAATAGTTAAATGATCCATTCCCCAGTTTCACATTAACTCAGGCGGCTGGATGGAAAATCCAGACCACAGATTACAATGGGTCTAGTTCTCCCTCACCTGCTGTCCTAATCACTAGCACAGATATTTAGAACAGAGAGGTTTTGCATTTCACTCTCTCTCCTTAGAGCCTGGAGGATGGGGATATCGCTGCTCCCCGGTATCCAGTTTCGGGGTGGACGGCCCCTCCAAGTATCACAGTACCAGAGGATTTGCCTGGACACTTGGGACCGAGTTCCCACCACGAACAGATAAGACAAAACAAATGGC
>NC_134487.1:151142967-151145467 GCF_040206685.1 Ascaphus truei
ACTTTGCATGATCCTGTTTTTTGTATAAATAACCCTAGAAGACTGTGTTGGGAAGAACCTAGACAGACGTCAGCGCTACAAAAGAGGGGCGTTTGTCACATATGGTCTAGAATGCGGGTCGACACTAAAAAGTCTGTGGGTTTGCAAATAAATGCGGGGGTTTAAAATGGCCGCCCAGCTGAACTAAAGTACAGATGCTATGAGTGAAGTCTGTCCCACTGTGTATATCAGTTGTGCTTCTAGCATACACAGAGGAGATGCGAAGTGTGGATGCAATAGCACCCTGAACCCAAACAGAAAACCAAAATGTTTTGCTGAAAAAAAAAAAAATTGCATCTAGCAAGTGCTGTTTGTAAAGCTAATGCCTTTTGCTGAAGTGTGTGAATTTGCAGCTAGCATGTTCTGTATGTAAGTTGCTGAAGTGAGTGAAATTGCAGCTAGCAAATTGTCCCTACCGGGTTTCTAAAATGGCCGACGTAAAATGTTTGTTGTGTAATGTACGTAACCATACAAAACAGTGTCCCTTCAGGCCATACTATGATCACGACCCTGGAAGAGAGCCGTACCCACAGATGAATTTAGTATGCTGGGCCTGTCGTCAAGTAGGTCACATGGAAGATGTGTGCCCCAAAATTTTCAAAGACAAACAGCTGCAAAAGCAAGCAACGCCCTGTGAGTGCAAGCAAGATGTGGAAGCTGATACCAGTGAGTGTGTGCCCAGTACCACGGATATCTCTGGAGCTAATAAAGCAAAAAGAAAGAAAACTGTTCCTCAAGTCACAGGGCAAGTGACCGAGCCACTTGAACATGCGCTGTCAGGACATGCGTCAGAAAGGCGCAGAGATGAGCAACAGCCCATAGGGCCTGGCGCAATCGTCCCAGGAATGATGACACGCCTAGAGATGACAAAGGCTACTGCTACCATCATAGGCAGAGAGCCAAGCGAATCAAAGAAAACAAGAACTGACTGGAAACTATGCTATGAGATGTCCCAGAAAGATGTGCAAAACTTCATCACAGAGTTAGGGGTTTCTCGGCAAGAGGCTAGCGCGCTTAAAGCAGAGCTGGAACTCTCACGCCATGAGGTCTACGCTCGCAGCACAGAGCTGTGTACATTGAAGGAAACCTATGAGAATACCCTGAGTAATTTAGAGACTGTAAAAAGAGAGAATGTAAGTCTGACACAGAAAAATTCAGACTTGACTGACCAGATCAGTGAAGGTGATAAGAAGCTTCACCAAGAAGAAAAAGTGGAGAAGCAATTGATCCAGGCAACACAAACTGCAGAGCTCCAAAAAATGGAGGCGCTGATGCAATCCCAGAGCATGCACCAGGAAGAGGTGAAGACCCTGAGGGAGGTCTGGCACGATCAGGTTGAAGAGCTGCAGAAGCAGATGGCTGAGCGCGAGATACAGTGCGCCAAGAGAGAGGAGGTGTCCGTCAGGTGGTCTGCCTGACATTGCGCTATGAAAGCGAGATGGCCGATATCTACAAGCAGCTGGACCACACGGCAAATGAGGGGGCCCGGCTGCAGCTGGAACTGGACAAGACCCGGAAGGAGCACCTGCAGCTGCAGGTCAAGAATAGAGAAAATGAAACAGAGTTAAACCTTGCTCTGAAACAGATGACGGACATGGAGTCGCAACTCGACTCCAAAGAAGTTGAATTAGCATCCGTACTGAGTGGAAAAAGAAATAAAGAAGGACAGCAACAAAGGTGCTACCAGGACATGGGAGAAGCGGCTAAAGTGGTTCAGTCGGGCTATCAATCCTACCTCCTAACCAAGCAAGCTGTACGTTCCTATACGTGTATCTTCAATGCTGTTGCAATATTACGATTTGCTATAAAGATGAAGTTGGAGAAAGAGATTCCAAGGCTAAAAGAGACACGGTCACAAATGGAGACCAGGGAAAGTAAAGTCAATGCCCTCACTGATGACAAAGAGGAAGGAGAAAGAATTGACTTTGATTGTGCTGCTGTTATTCCAGAAACAGATAGGCACCCTCCTGAGAATATACTCCCTGATCTGGGATTCAAAAGTCCAGATCCTCAATTTCATTTACGATGTCCAGAAGATTATCAAACTAGTGGACACACCCAGGCCAACACAGAAGATGTTTTAGCCAAGTGGGTGGCAGTTCCTGAAAGCACAAACTTGTTGACAGATCCTGATGACGTTGTTAATATGGACTACGTTTGTAAAGAAGCAACTAGGTCTCCAAAACCCAAAGGCCTGGTAATGGCCACAAAAGGGAAATCAAAGATTGAAAAGAAAAAGCAACGAAGGTCAACACTACGCGCCAGAATAGTTCCAGATCTCACCACTCTGGACCACACTGTGGAGCCAAGGAGAATCCGGTCCGAGGGTCTCATCAGAAGCTAAAGAAACAGTCCAGTCATTTGCAGGTTGCAGTGGGCTATGAAATAAAGTCAAAGGATGCAATAGACTGGAAGTCAAAAAAAAAATGTTTGGGGGAACTGACTGATTTTTTTTATTTAC